>NC_056746.1:1533725340-1533770340 GCF_019279795.1 Protopterus annectens
TTAAGACATTCTCTGGGACTCCTACCATATGAGTAACTTGCATGCAAAAGTTGTTGATGCTGCCAGCTTCAAACCATCAACACCATCATCCGTGCTAATGTCCTTAACCCAGTGAGCCACACCAGCCACCAGAGGGAGGGAGATGTTTAATTCCTCACACTATCAACAGCATACAGACATACACTGACCCTTCCATTTTGTGGGTAAAATATGTGGGCAGGTTGTATGTCACAGCCCTGGAAATGTGTGGTCTGCTGATATATCCTTGCAAACATACTCTGTTACAGCACTTGTATGGGAATACAGATGTGTTGGGGGTAGGAAACTCTTGCATTGACAGTCATGCATCTGTCCTGTGATGCCACTGTTTGGCATTTCCCTTGCATAATGCAGTGGAGTTTCCAGCCATGTGGCCTAATGAATGTCACATATTTCATTTTTTTCCTTTTTGACCTTTTAAATATTTTTTTGTTCATAACGGCATGTTTGCTCACTGCTGCACCCCACGCAAACATAATATGAGTATTAAAAAAAATATATTTTAAATATTTTGTCATTACATTTTGTACACACAGGGCATAGTTTTGCACATATCTGTGTCTGCTTTGCTATTTCGTCTATTGTTGCTATTTCGGACCTTCTCACAGGGCTTTCACAGACCCTATTCACTTTTTCATTTCATGTACACAGAAAATTTCCATGTACACTTCTGACACTAACATAGGATTGCATGAATGCCTGTCTGCTTGCTGGATCACTCTACACCCTCATTAGCATGCAATTCACCTGCTTATGAGGTGATTTGCATGCCATGGACACTTCCATGTTGGCATGCTCATGCACGCCCCTCAGCTCTGTTTACTGGATTGCACGGCTGCTTACTTCTTTCTAATCTCCATGCCACTATGCCTACATGGAAAATTAATTCATGTAGGCTTTACTGAATTCCCCCCACAGTGTATGCAGCAGTTGTTCATACACAATAGTGAATTAATGCACATGTGCTTACTCCTCCTGCAAAGTAACTTTCATAAGTTGTCTTGCTATCACACTTTTAATCATGTCTATATTCACACAGGCACACATATAGTTGATAAATGAACTGCCTCCACATGACTGTGACTGTCAAGATTTCCATCTTAGGGCAGGCTTCCTGACGTCCTATATGTCTCAAGTACATATCTTTCACCCGGTATAGTTTACACATCGGTAACAAATTTATGCAGCATAATTTATTTTCTGTTCAATATGACATTTCTGTTTCTATTACATATCCTTGTGGATTGGACTGTATAATGATTTAGATGTATTCTGTGTCTCATTTCCTACCCTTCACAACATGCATGCTGCTGTCACAACTGCTAGTGTATCCACTTTTAGTACTTGTAGGTGCAGTATGTACAGGTGCTCCTTACATTTTTTCCATTTGTCTAGACATTTATGAATTTACTTTTCCACTACTCCTGCATTGGTAGTTTGATATATATGTCCATGGGAAATGCTTAAGTTATGTAACTCACACACCTTTTCCACCATTACATTTTTCTTTCTGAACATTTACTTCACTTTCTTAATGTGAAAGCAAGTACCAGTGATTTTCCACCTGCCCATTAATAAAGTCAGTGTCATGTACAATAATATCAATCTTCTTTTTTCACTTGTTGGTAGGCTTCCCCTTGCTTTTTATGTACTCCTAATCAAACTATCTGTTGTTGTGCCATGTGTGCACACTCGCTTCTAGATCTCCATTCTTTCTTTTTTGTGTGTACACTCCTTTATTTACATCATGAACACACATATCCTGAGCCCTGCCATACCTTGAAGTGGTTGTGAACCTGTTGTGGGCTTAAGCTAAGGCTGCTTGTCATGTTGCGTGCCTTCGCTTCTTCAATATTTGATTAGCAGTGCTGCTCATTGCATAAACATGGCCAATCATGTTAGCTCTAACATGACATGTACACAACAATAATGACTCCCCAGGTATATATTTGCATTTTCACTCATGCATAGGCCTTCTGAATTCCTGACTTGTTGATTGTGGACTATTGTCATATGTAACAAAATCGAGTATCCTCTAACTTGAAAATATTTTAATGCATTAATCACACACACACTTGTGTCTGCCAGTTTTAATATTTTAGGGTTTTCAGAATAATGATCTACATGTGATACTTGGCTTCTCTAATTGGAACCAGTTTATGCCCACTTGGGTATATGATCTGCTACTGGATATAGTAGTATCTCCCCTTGGATTGTTAATGTAGAAGGCACTGCAGATGGCATAACTCTGCAGTACTTATTCAGTGTGAGTTGGCATTCTCAGCTAAAATGTTTTTCTTGGCCTCTCTTTGCACTGTACTTTCCACAGATATGATTACTTTATCCTCAATCATTTGTTTTCTCAGTTGACTGGGCACTATTATTTTGCCAGCTCTGGGCATTAAGCTTTTCCATTATTATTTCTCTTTCAGAAGATCGAATGCCTTTGCTTAGTTATTTGCGTCCAATCCATGCTTTAACTGTAACATCTTACAGTAGCTGCATTTCTAAGTCATCATCGAAGCACCTCCAAAATTTTCACTTTTTATTCTGTCATTGGTAATAGTGGTATTACCCAAAGAATTGCAGCTGCTCAGTATATGTGCTCTTGCCCTATTTTGATATATCCTTGGAGTCTCAAATGTACCTTGTACAAGGACTTTCTGAATATATTTGCAAAGATTTGTGGTCTGTTTCCTCCTGAACAACTTCAACATCCAAACACTGTTGCTAAAAGTTTATTTTCTTTCTGAGTGTATCACTTTAATGCACCAGTGAATGTTCTTGACCCATAAACAATTGGTCTTTTCATTGTTAGCATCACAGCTCCTGTACCATGCTGACTGTCAAGTACTTGCAACACAGTTGGCTTAGCTGCACCATAGTATTTTATTAGTTCTGTTGGCATAGAGGGATAAAGCTGTGATTATACCCCAGGTGACCCAGGTTCAGTTAACAACCTTGGTGATATAGCAGCTAGCAAGGGGAGAAAGAAAAGAGATGAGGCCATCCCTGCATGCCACTCCCAAGGTTGGAGAGTGCAAGATGCTTATGTCCAGGGCACCCATCACTCATTTAAATCTACAGTGGAGACTGGACCCCACATAAGAGCACTAGTATCATGGAGGCAAGAGCCTTCTGAGGGGATACATCACTCACAGAAACAGGTGATTTGCCCTCACTATGTTTCATTACATGCCCTACCCAGCTCATGGGTGGGTGTGCACAATAAGATGTATTTGGGATTAACAGAAACACCCCATTTTATAGAAGAATGAATGATGGTACCACCTGTACAACTTCATCCTTGCTTCTAGGAAGAATGAAAGGATCATAGGGGTCTCAGTTTCAAGAGGAATTAAATGGTAGCATGGGTAATAGACAGCAGGTTTAATGGTCACCAGGGAACCAGTAGCTTGGAGAATCTGTACGTAGTTTCTTGAGAATTTCAGTATGCCCTTCATGCACACAGCTGCATTCCCAGATTAAATCCTGATTTTACAGCTTTCTTAAGGGCAGAGTTATCTCAGACATATTTGCTATAAATTTAGCAAGATACTGTATCACTGCTAGAAACCTTTGTAATGTCTGTTTGCCTTCTGGCCTTGGACATTTCTTTAGAAATATTCTCCATCAAATATCAGTTCCTGTAACATTACACTACCTTGCAAGTATTCAGAATCTGAGGCAACAGCTCTTTGGAACTCATTTGTTCTGATGAAATATCAAATTAAAGTCTAAGGATTTTGTCACTTTTGAATGTCCAAAATTTGGAGCTTTATTCATTTAACATTATTGCTAGAATCCCCTGTTTGCATCTAGTACTGAAAAACTTAGTATCTGGCCACATTTATTGGATCACATTTTAACAGTAACAAAATCATGACAATACTGTCTATAGTTCAGATTTTGTGGATTGCTATAAATGCAACTTTGTCTTTCTTCACAGCAGTGTCCACTGTGGGCTCTTAACTGACTCTCAGTGACACCTATGAATTCCATTCTGTTCAGTTTCTGTTCTTCATTTCTGAGTGTTGTTTTTACTTTTCTAGGATCATAATACTGCATTAGGAAGTATTTGTATAAGATACTGACTAATTGGCTTCATAAGATTGTCAACAAATCAACATATTTATTAAGGCTATCATTGCTATGGCTTTTATCAACATCTGAATGTCTCTTTGAATAATTGTAAACACAGGCAGTCTTTGCTTTTATACTGCAATTCATTTTACCATTCATATCATAATTTTATTAATTATGGCTTAGGGAGCAATTAGCATGGGTGGTGTGGTGGGGTTATATAATACAACAGCACAAAAGTTGTGACATCTTGGAGTGATAATTGGAAGCAGATTGTCCTGATGCAAAATGTGAAAGAGTTGTGTTCATGATAATGTGGGGAGAATTGCAACATAATCTATGCAGTATAAGATAAGTAATTGAGGATTTGACAATATGGGGGGGGGCATATATGCTTCTTGTGCTGTACAGTGGTTAGTGTTGCCACCCCACAGCAAGAGGTTCTCTGGTTCAATTCTCAGCTGGTGTGCTTTCTTTCCAGAGTCTGCTTGTCCTCCCTGCAGTGGCGTGGGTTTCCTCCGGTTACTCCTGTTTCCTCCCACATCCCAAAGACATGCTGTAGACAGATTGGACACTCTAAATTGGCCCTAGGTGTGAGTGTGTGCATGTGTCTGCCTTCTGTGGAAGGTTGGGTGCCGGGCTGGCAACTCAACACCATAAAACTCCACTGCCAATCGTTCTGTGGACCATTGTTCTGCTGTGGTGACCCCTACCCAGGAAAAGGAGAAGAAGAAAGATATGTTTGTGCTGCAATGTGCATGCTAAGCTTGCTACTCATGACAATTAGCACCTTCAGGCTCTAAGTGGGGAACATCTGTACCAACAGGGCAGTGTGTTAATTTATTAGGGTTACATAGTACAGTCCTTGAATTCTCAGTATTCTATTTTATTTGTAGCTTCCAGCTATTTTGAAGACTGAGAAGCCTGCTTTTCCTCATATTTGGGGAAGAAGCTTCTAGTCTTATGGATATAAAACAATGTTTTTGGTTTAACTACAGATAACTGTAGCTCAGAGAAGTTGAAGTATGTTTAAGCCTGAGTTATTCCTTTTCTTGGGGAATTCATATAATTTGTAAACCCAAGAAAGTGCAAGTGAAACTCCATTAAAACTCATTTTTATTATTAAAAATTATTGAATATATCAGGCAAGCCACAATGCTGGTTTATTGCAACATAGCATCTTCAGAAAATAAAAGTCAATTATTAATACCCACCTCAAATGTATTCCCTAAACTGGTTATAATAAGTGATATAAAAAGATATGCACATTTAAAGCACCTATTCATTTAAACAGATGGGTTTATGAAAAAATACAGCTAATCCTGTCTAAACATATTTTGAGATGTGCATTATTACACTTAACATGTACTTAAAATCCAAACCAGAGTAAGCAGCAAAGGCAACCACGTGCTATTAAAAATACCAGTACTCACTTTCTTTAAAAAATAAAAAATCTCATTTATTGTGCACAACGGTAAGCACTTTCACTGTCCGCTTCATCAGACCATTTAAAACAAAAAAAAAAAAAACAAAAGTGCCTGCTCTTATAATGTTTGGTGTCCAAACAAAACACTCAACCAATTAAGCACTTATTTTCTTAAAGCTATACTAGTTAGACATATTCAGTTATAACACAAAGACTGTAAATATAGCTATGATAACATTAAAACACTAATGTTTCCTTTGAGCAAGGAAAATTCATCTGTGCAACAATTTCATAAGTCAAAAACTACATATCATTCTATTACATAATACTTAAAATACAGAATATAAACTGTCTGTAAATATCTCATGTATAATAAATAACCATCTAAGTTAGGAATGGTATTATTTCTAAACTAAGTAGAGTTGATCTCAAATAAATACTAATATGGAACAAACCTAGTTAGCAATTAATCTCCTAGACTTTAAAATGGGTCTCAATTAAGCTCTCTCTCGTTGAGGCCCCTGCCCTGATCTGCACTTAACCTTAAAATCCAGCATATCTCCCTTTTTTCTGTGCCATTCTTTATATCTCCCTCATGGGCAATAGGCAATATGACATCAATAACCATAAATCTAAAATGGTGATCATCTCCACTAGCCATAACATGTTTCACTAATGCATTTGTAGGTGACTTAACTCTAATAGCATATAGGTGTTCCCTTATCCTGTTTTTAAACACCCTATTTGTTTTGCCAACATAAAATGAATCACAGAGGTCACATACAGCTAAATAGACCACATGCGAAGTATTACAGTTGGCTGTGATAGAAAATCTAAATTCTTGTCCTGTATCGGGATGTGTAAATTTCCCGTTCGAGTCAATGTTGTCACAATAATTACATTGTCTACAGGGAAAAGTGCCCATAACCCGTTCATTCCCTAGATTATGTTTATCAATAGGATAACACAGAAGTCTCTTCAAATTAGGTTTATTTTTAAACCTAAATTTAGGTCTATCACCCACAATCTCTTTGATGTCAGAGTTCATGGTAAGTATTCCCCAATGTTTATTAATAATGTCAAAGAGCATTCTGTTATCTGTCGTGAAATACATAGGTATCTTAATCTCTGAAGGTAGGGTTACACTAGACCGACCTATATTATTTTCTATGGGATGAGAAAAATAGGGACTAGCTCTTTCTCGTCTCATTGAGTTTATACTATGCAACCCTTCATTAACCTCTACATTATTGTAACCCCGTTTCAATAATCTATCCTTTATTTTTACACTTGACGTAGTATCCTTGTATACATGCATTCCGCATGAAGGAGGTATAGAAGTAATACGTTGATATTTGACTAAAAAGAAATTATTTCCAAACCATGTCATTCAAACTATATGTGAATTTTTAGAAATTATACTGGAGAATAACTTCTTTATGTTTAATAACAAATATTATAAACAAAGGAGAGGCATAGCCATGGGGTCTTCTGCAGCCCCAGCCTTTGCCAATATAGTGATGGCATGGTGGGAAAATGAAATTTTAACATTGTTGAGTGAAAAAGTTAATATTATTTTTTATAGTAGATTTATTGACGACTTGATTTTTATTATAGAAGGTGATGACAACACTATTGGCATGTTTTTAAATGCCATCAATATGGGTTCTGAATTTTTGAAATTCACCAAAGGTGACAGCGGACTGTTAGTGAACTTTTTAGATGTGTGTTTATGGTGGGACGTAGATGCAAACAGATTCCATAGTAAAATACATAGAAAACACACATTCACCAATGGTTATTTACACCATAAAAGTTGTCATCCTAGACATGTGATCAATAATATTCCAAGAGGTCAATTTATTTGAGCGTGCCGGATGACCACACGGACTAACGATTTGGTTAATGAGTTCCATTTTATAACATCTATGTTTTTGGATAGGGGTTATAACATGGATGTGTTATTCAAGGATGGTATTGACATTTTCAGTAAATGTCATACCAAATATTCAGCCATTCTCAACGATTCACAAAGTATTAATTCTATTTTAAATAGTCACCACAAAGAAGGAAGTTTTAATTCTAAAGTTGTTTGCTCCTTCGATATGAGTGGAGACATGAATAGCATTTTATCTATATTTAACACCAATTGGAAAGTGATTCAAGGAAACATTGATATTACAAAAATAATAGGATATAAACCACAAGTTGTTTTTAGAAATACAAACAATATTAAAAAAATGTTAGAGTGTAATGACTTCTTTTTAGACAGTAATATCACAGTTAAGAAAGGCATGTTCTGCTGTGAAGGATGCAGAATTTGTCGGTACATTTCAGTAGGACCATACATTTCAGTGGTCAATAGTGACAGGACCATTAAAGTTCCTGGTTTCATTAACTGTCATACTAGTGGTGTAGTTTATATCGGAATGTGTACCTCTTGCCCAGCATTCTATATCGGAATGACTACACGTAGTTTGGCCACTCGTATTAAGGAACACATTTACAGTATAAAATGCAAGGATGAGAACAATGCTTTATACAAGCATTCAGTTGATTGTTTATTTTTTAAAAAAATTGTGTTCTCAGTATTGGAAGTTTGCAAACCAGATAAAAGGGCAGGGGATTTTAGAAATTATGTTGAGCGTAGAGAGACAACATGGCAAGTCAGATTGTCTGCTGACAAGTATCCAGGTTTAAATGACACAGTCAATGTTAAGTGTTTTTTAAAATATCGTGAATTAAGCATTAAAAAAGAACAAGATTTATTAAGGTTCTTTGGAAATTGACAAGTGTATTTTTAAATTTTAATTGGTTTGTTTAATTGATTGATTAAGTCTGTATTTAAGAAGTTACTGTGTTTTAATTTACTTGTATTCTGATGAAGTCGTGAGATGAAAGCGGTGAATAAATTTTTGTACGCTATTTTGATGCTTGCCTAATTGAGTATGCTATTTTGGTGCATTTCCAATTGAGCATTTATTGAGGTTTTTACTTCTGCCTACTTTCCTTGGATCATAGTTTTTAGTGCCATTCTTTTTGGATTATCAGCATATAGGTGTTCCCTTATCCTGTTTTTAAACACCCTATTTGTTTTGCCAACATAAAATGAATCACATAGGTCACATACAGCTAAATAGACCACATGCGAAGTATTACAGTTGGCTGTGATAGAAAATCTAAATTCTTGTCCTGTATCGGGATGTGTAAATTTCCCGTTCGAGTCAATGTTGTCACAATAATTACATTGTCTACAGGGAAAAGTGCCCATAACCCGTTCATTCCCTAGATTATGTTTATCAATAGGATAACACAGAAGTCTCTTCAAATTAGGTTTATTTTTAAACCTAAATTTAGGTCTATCACCCACAATCTCTTTGATGTCAGAGTTCATGGTAAGTATTCCCCAATGTTTATTAATAATGTCAAAGAGCATTCTGTTATCTGTCGTGAAATACATAGGTATCTTAATCTCTGAAGGTAGGGTTACACTAGACCGACCTATATTATTTTCTATGGGATGAGAAAAATAGGGACCAGCTCTTTCTCGTCTCATTGAGTTTATACTATGCAACCCTTCATTAACCTCTACATTATTGTAACCCCGTTTTAATAATCTATCCTTTAAGGTGTTTATTTCACTTTCATACCCTTCATCTGATGCATTTAAGTGAGAAGTGCGCATTCCCTGCCCTTTAATTATATTTTTAAAAATATATTGGGGATGCATGCTCTGTCTGTGAAGTAGAGTGTTCCTATGATACTTCTTCCTGAAAACTCCAGTATTAATAAGACCACTTTCTAATCTCTCAACATATATATCAGGGTATTCGATCCTACTTAAAAAAGATGTCATAGTGAATTGTAAAAACTCAGTCATGTTATTCATCTCAGCGATGAATATTTCCAGTCTATCAAAGTCACCTGCCCATATAAAGAATACATCGTCCACAAAATGACTATAGAAGGGAATGTGTTGCCTATAATCAACCATCATGAACAGTCTTTCTTCTTCCCATTGAGCTAAAAACATGTTGGCGTAGCTACTGACACAAGATGCGCCCATAACCATGCCATCACGCTGTAAGTAAACAGTCTGATCAAAAATAAATACATTATTCTCTAAGACAACTTCCAGGAATAGACAAATCAGATCTGTTTGTCTTTCATCATACCTGTCATGCTGATGTAAGTATTGTTTAATAGCACTGACACCTGCATTATTCGGGATAACAGTAAATAAAGACTGTACATCCAAAGTTACAAAACACATCATGGTCTAACTGTGAATTATTGCTATAAATATAAAGATCTAGTAAAATTGTTTAGTTTCTCTCAAAGCAATAGGATTCAGCTCCACAATCAGCCGTAATGATTTTTCTACATAGATAGAAAACGGTTCAGTGCACCAACCCCTACCTGAGACAATCGGCCTCATGGGATGGTTTTCCCCATCTTTGTGGATCTTAGGGAGACCTTGTATAGCTGGTATCATTGGGGATTCTACCTCCAGATATTTATAGAGGTCTTCATTAATAATATAACTCTTAACTAAATCCTCCAACATTTCATAGATTCTGTATTCAAGGGCAATAACCTCTTCATAACTAATAACCCTGTAATATTTGGTATCACTTAACATATTTCTCATAGAGCACTGAAACCATTCAATATCCATAATCACTACAGGACCACCTTTGTCGGCGGGTCTAATAGCTATAGATCTATCATAGTGAAGCCTCTTTAAAGCGGTCCGTTGCTTAAATGTTAAATTATATTTGGTTCTTTCAACTCTTTTCTTAAAGTTAGCGTCATCAGAATTCTTGTGTACATCATACTCTACTAACTTGTAGAATGGTTCTACCAAAGGGTGGTTAGTTGGCATGTACAAACTTGTTTTTTTTAAATTAGTTCCATATTCATTACTATTACTACCATTAAATTAGTTCCATATTCATTACTATTACTACCAAACTCAAGTCTTAGCATGATGTTCCTACTGAACATCTTAATGTCTATTAAAATGTCTGTGAGGTTGCTACATTTGGTTGGGATACAGCTGAGCCCATAACTCATCAGTATCCAAAACCCGTTTAGAAATATTCCATACTAAGCAGTCCCGATCTGATTGCACATTTTTTTGAGTGTCTGATTGGATTGCCTCTCTGGCAAGTACTTGCGTTTTTGTCTGCTTTGACTGATTGAATGAATTCTTCTCATTCCCCTCTCCACCGAAATGGATAAAGGGAATTGATGAAAACCCATCCATCCAATGTGAGTGGATGGAACCAACTGGTTGAACTTCATAATGGAGCAAATAAGTAGAGGGATGGGCATATCCCAGTAGGACCTGATGAGTTTGACAGCACATTGGGTATGTGCACCAAACATTACTTCTTAGAGACAAACAATACATTTATTGGTAAAGACATAATATTTCCAGCAAAAATAACTTTACCTTTCAAGATGAAGCAGAAAGGGGAGGTGCTAAATAGAAGAGACACTGGATTTTTTGTTGAAAATGACTATTCTGGATTCAACTGATGAAGAAGAAGTAAGTTATCCCCAGTCACAAAGGGATACAGGGAAATTGGATTACATTTCAAGTTGACATGTACAACTACTTTCAAAAATATTTTTCCAATAGCACCAAGACAATTATGGAGACAGAACAAGCCATATTGGAACTTAATAAGTTTTAGTGAAATACAAAGACATCCTAAATAGATGGAAAGCATCTGCACAATGTTCTACCAGTAGAGCCATTTCCACTAGTGGAATAAATGGAAATATATCAGTGAAACCTATCCCAGTGTTCAGGGAAAATATGGATGATCAACAGAAAGAAGACCACAGGGATAAGGACTTGAACCAGTTTTAGTAACAGAAACTGGCAGAGATAGAAGAAGACTGGTGACATAATACAGTCTGTAAACTAATGAAAGAACTGACAGGTATAAATCTCATAATGATTTGATGTCTTTAATGTTTACATTATAGCATTTTTGGTTTTAGGACTAAATGTACAGAAAAAGGGCAGAAAAGGTGAGAGGTAAGGTGTGTTTTTTTATATTAACCTCACTCTAGTAAGATGGCTTAAGTGCACTTTGTTTATAAACAAAATATTAACATGGAAAATCAGTATATGAAGTAATGACCAGAAGCAGCAAACCAAATAGCTAGAGCAAAGTATGAAGTCTGTAACAGAAAAATAATCCAATTTCCCAAAGAACAGACATTGTTCAACCAGTCGGAGACAATATATAAAAGTATTTAATTCAAACTGCAAAAAGACAAATGCATGATCACATATGTGTCAGAAGAATCATCTTTTATTTTTATACAAATGTGTTTTTAAGAAAGTTTAATTGGCAGAGTAAAGGAAGTGAGAAAAATAGTGTCTCTTCACAAAATATGACTAAAAAGACATCTGTAGCAAAGACAATTGACAGGTTTCTTGGCTGAGACTGTAAATGTGATCATTACCAATATTTTTGCTATAGCTAATCCTTGCAAGTTGAAATGGGGGATGTTTTGAGATCACATGGAAACTGAGTAATTTCACTACTGCTAATATTATTGTATGGTGGCAGATATCTTAGTATAGGTATGCTAAGGCAGACAGGGATTTCAATAACTGAAATAGGTGTTGTCCAAATAGTTCAAAGAATGTGACCTTTTTAGGTAATCCTTGAATGCTAGAGCATTTAGTTTTTGAAGGAGAGATGGATAGACTAAGCTGGGCATAAGTACTGAAAAAAGGCAGTAGTAAAATAACTGGAGCGGGAAATGTGTTCTTTGCAGGACGTTAGTACACTCAAACAAAATTAGTAGAAAAGCTGAACAATGTTACATACTTTCAGAAAACATCTTAAACAGCTTAGTATATAGAAAAAATAAATTGAAAAGATATTGATTTTCCCATGTTCAGATGGGACTAAGCAGGATTAGAAATAAAAAGAAGGAAAAAGTACTGTATGTTTCTAATAGGCACTGCCATACATATTAGCATGTCATGTCAAATATTTTCTTTTTTTTTCAAAACAATTTTATTGATTTTAATACATTCAAAATTGTAAAGAATCGCATAAAATCATAGTAAAAACTGTAACATGAAAACTTTAACATATATAAATTACATTATATAAATTACATGTTTGATATAAACCAAACTAACAGAAATGAACCAACTAAAGTATTTACACAGACATCCATTAATATATTTACAATGTGTTATTGATATCTGATTATAATGCATATTGTCATTATGAAAGAAACAAACTAATGTAATTTGTTATAGAGATTCGTTCATCTTCAACAAGTTTTGCAGATTAACCCACAATTAAAGATTGTATTTTTTTGGTTGTCCTTGAGTATATAGTTTTTAATTGCAGTTGGCATACAACATTTAACAGATTCTTGAACTCAGAAAAGGAAGGAGGAGTCTCTGAAATCCAATTTTTTGTTATGGTCTTTCTGGCTGCTGCCAGTATTGCCCACAATAGTGAATACTTTATTTT
This sequence comes from Protopterus annectens, assembly GCF_019279795.1. Classification (NCBI taxonomy): domain Eukaryota; kingdom Metazoa; phylum Chordata; order Ceratodontiformes; family Protopteridae; genus Protopterus; species Protopterus annectens. The sequence goes on from NC_056746.1 coordinate 1,533,738,409, forward strand.
TCTGACACATTGTGGAACAGGAGTATTAAATATCACCAGAGATTTATTTAATGTGAAATTGTCTGAATAAAGTGCCTGTAGTAAATTATTTATTTTCCCCCAGAAAGTATTTAAAGTACGGCATTCGTAAAACATATGTGCCCAGTTTATGTCTATATTTAATTTACATTTATTACAAATATTTTGTTTTTTGTTTATTTTATCCATTAATTGAGGAGTGTAGAATGATCTGTTTATATATCTCCAGGTATATAATTTCCAATTCAAAGATAAAGCAGTTTTCCCTGCTGATTGTAATATGTTTGCTTTGTCTAAACCGGTAGGAAGATTATTATTGATAGAGTAAAAATAGTTCCAGAAGTTCTGTGGACATCTGAAAGTTTCTTTCCTTATAGTTCTATAAATAAAAGAAAGTTTGCCAGAATATGTATGCTTATGAAGTAAAATTGATTGAAAATGGTATAGTAGAATACTGGATTCGTGTTTAGTAATTGATGAGATCAATTCTAATTTATTAGCTAGAGTTAGCAAAAGTGTTTGTATATCTAGCCACATTGTATTGTCTATTTGATATTCCTGTATTATGTATTCAACTGATTTGATTTTATATCCTGATGTTAGTTGGAACCAAAGCTTAAGATCATTATGCTTAAATATAGTAATTTTATTTATGTCTGAAGTTATAAAGGATTCTTGTGTGAAAGCTATGGGGAATAACAAAAATAAGCATTCTTTGTATCTGGGGTGTTTATATATGAAATTTTTAAAATTTGTTATAATATTATGAATGTAGCTAGTAGTATGATTGAGATGTATGTGTATAGTGAAATAATCTTTTAGGATCCATAAAAAGGGGTTACTTATTATTTCTAATTTGTGTGTAGATGGTCTGGAAATTAGCTGTAGAGCTGATGAAACCCATAACAGTTTCCACTTAGCTGAGTATGTAGTATCTAAAAGTTGAGTAATTGTTTTGATTATTGAGGAAATAGAGTAAAGGTTTAAATCTGGGAATGCTATCCCACCATTGTTCCAACTGTTTTGATGTTGATTAATTGATATTCTTGGTTTTTTCCTGGACCAAAAGAATTTTAATATTAAAGTATTTAACTTATTAGTACATTTTTTTGAAGGGAGTATTTGAATGGATTGTATAATATATAATATTTTGGGTAGAATAATCATTTTAATAATAGTTAATCTTTCTTCTGTAGTGAAAGTTATTGTATTCCATTTTAAAAATAGATTTTGAATATTTTCAAAACATTCATTATAATTTAATTGTATTATTGTTTTGATGTTTTTAGCTAGAATTATTCCTAAATAAGTAATTTGATCTGTACTAGTTAACTGCTGAGAGTTATAGTTAGATTTGTTATTTGTATTTGAGTGTATGGGCAAAATTTTAGTTTTGTTGTCATTAAAAGACAGCCCAGAGATCTTTTGAAAAATCTTTATCGAGTCAAACAGGGCTGATATTGAAGAATCATTTCCTTTTGTAGAGATGAGAACATCATCCGTGAATAATTGAATTTTAGCTGTTATATCTTTTTCAAGTTCTAAACCCTCTATTTTATTATTATTCCTAATATCATTAGCCCATGGTTCCATTATCATTGTAAATAACAATGGAGTTAGTGGGCAGCCTTGCTTGGTACCTTTTATGATAGGAATTTTATTTGAAGTATATGTACCTAATTTGATATAAGCAAATGTACCATCATACAAGTGTTTTAGTAGATTAATAAAATTGTATGAAAAATTTAAATACTCCAATAATGTGAACAAGTAATCCCAATTAATTGAGTCAAAAGCGACGTTTATGTCCAAACTAATTAAAGTTAGGTTATTGTTTTTCTTTTGTGAAAAGTCAATAAGGGCTGATGTTCATTTTATATTATCATAAGTGTTTCTATTGATTACAAAACCTGTCTGATCCTCATCAATTAATTGGGGTAAAAACTTTTTTAGTCTTTCAGTGAATATGTTCATAAACATCTTGTAGTCAGAATTTAATAAAGAAATAGGTCTGTAAGAGGAACAATATTTAGGGTCCTTGTTATGTTTTAAGATGGGTGAAATGAATGTATATTTCCATGAGGGAGGTATTATGAAGTTGTTTTGAGCTGTACTATATACTTTATGGAGTAATGAAATAGCTGATTTGGGTATAACTTTGTATATTTCTGGTATGATACCATCATTTCCAGGTGCCTTATTTTGCTTGAGCTTATTGATTTGAGTTTGTATGTCTGCTAGGGTAATTTGTTTATCAATAAGTTCTATTTGTTGTTTATTAAGTTTATTATGAAGGTTTTTATTAATAAAATGCTTAATGTTGTCTTTACTTTCTATATTATGTGTATCTTGGTTAATTGTATGAAAGTGACTTCTAAATTCTTCTATTATATCTTGTATATTGTATACTTCTTTCTTTTTCTTCAGGGATTATATTTCTTTAATATGATTATGTTTATTCATTCTTTTAGTTTTATTCTTGAGATTAGTTAAGTGTTTAGGGTTTAGTGAATAAGCAAGGAATTTATATTTTTCTAATGTAATCATTGTCTTATGATGTAGTATGTTTCTATATTCTTCGTTTAATTTGCTTATTTCCTCTCTAATGTTTTTAGAAGAAAGATTGTCTCTATTTTTGAGATGCAATAAATCAAGCTTGCTCTGTAATGTTTCCATATCTTTATCCCATGTTTTCCTTTTATGGTAGTACCATTTTTTAATTTGTCCATATAGGTAAGCTTTTAGTGCATCCCAGACATATATGTCACAAGTATTAGATGCTGAATTTATATCTATAAAATTTTGTATTTCTTCTTTTAAAAATGACTGAAAATCTTTAAGTTGCATAATATATGCAGGTATTCTTTTTATTTGTGCATTAGGGATGTTGTTGATATTTAATTCAAATATAATGGAATTATGATCGGAGATTGGACAAGAAATGATTTTGCTGTTATTTAAGTCATTTATAATGTGTGTGGAGAATAGTATTCTATCAATTCTGGAATATGATTTGTGTCTATTGGAATAGAATGTGTATTTTAGAGAGCTATGATCAGTGAAGCCAAAAATATCTTTGAGCAGGTAGGAGTCTATAAATTTTATTAATTGTTTTGCTTGAGGGGTAATTTTTCTATTTGCTAAAGTCCCCTGCAATGATAATATTTCCCTCAGACTGAGATATTATTTGAGATAAAAGTTGTTTGATAGTATTAGTACCTATTCCCTGTAACCAGTAGTTATTTATTATTGTATGTATTTTTTTGTTTATTTCAATAATGGCTAAACATAGCAATCCTTTATTATCTTGATATGTTTTCATTATTTTTGGTAAAGGAAGTGATTTGTCCCATAAAATTGCAACCCCCCTTTTCTTTTTTGTATATACTGAGCTTGCGATGATTGTATATTTATTTGTGTTCAAGAACTTAATATTATCTCCTATTAAATGAGTTTCCAGTAAAAAAATTAAGTTTGGTTTCTGTAGGGCTAGATATTTAAACAAACTACCTCTTTTGATGGGGTTATTTAGACCATTTATATTAATAGATACGCCTTTTAATATAGTCATGTTATATAGGTATGGATGTATGATTAATTAATAACATATCAATATAAAATGTGTAATTTGAGAATCTCTTTCCAACCATAAACTTGTTCATTCTGCAAGTACTATACATTGATCCATAGTGGGAAACACATATATCATGAGCATTGTAACTTATAGTTCTATTTAGATAGATTAAAATGGATGTCAAAATAGCTGTTTTTAACAATGAACATATAATGCAGATTATAAAAACACAATTTAGCTCCCCGCCTGGAGTTATAAACTCCCTGTCTCAATGACATTTGCCACTGAGATCGAACCCTTAACCTGTAGCAACAGAACGCAGCTACCACCAGTAATATGTATTAAGTAATAGTGATTAGATATAAAACTAATGATTATTTTAACTTAAATATATTAAAATTTAACTAGATATATTTCATCTGATATAATATATTAATCACGAAAATGAAATACAATGTAAATTATTGTGTATGTGTAAAACATAGAAAAAAGTATTAGCTAGTCTCTAATATAAAGTATCATAAGGATAGTATATAACTATCTATTTGACTAATTACTATTTAACCGCTTTTAACTTAGTATAATATGATAGTACTATCTATCAATAGTTATTAAACTATTTCATATTAATAATTTTCTTCAAACAAGGATATATACAGTCAGAAATAGATTTCTTAGATCTATTATGTTAACAGAAGTATTGTAAGTTATCAAATATACATTTATTAATCACATGTTGTTTACTTTCTTACAAATATATATATGTATGCAATATAGAAGATGGAGAGATATTTGTCTAAATCATTCAAATGAATCTCTCAAAATTCCTCTCAATGTAACACATACTGTCTTATATAGAAATGTAATATGCTACTAAAAACAATAAACAAGTGAAAATATAGCACTAAGCAGTCCAGAATTGCCCTGTCCCAGTGTTCTCACCATAGTAATCCAATAAAGAATACAGATTCACATTTCATCCTTTGAGATAAGTGGACAATCTTGTCTTACAAATCTTGGAAAAATGTACTAATAAGTATAATACTGTCCACACATACTCAAGTTTTAAGTAACACAACAGTGAGTCTCACAAATCACTTTATGTTCATCTGTCCATGTATACCATAACACAAGGTGGTGCCTCAACGGACCCTGGAAACTATCGCCCCATAAGCCTGACTAGCTTGGTCTGCAAAGCTATGGAAAGGATCATCATGGACCTCATAAATAAAGATATTGGGGACCTACAGACACCGGATCCTACCCAGTTTGGCTTTGTTAAGGGCAGATCCTGCCTCTTAAACCTGGTTGACTTCTTTGAAACAGTCACCAAGGCCATTGACGAAGGGAAAGTGGTCCACACAGCCTATCTGGACCTCGCAAAAGCCTTCGATACAATACCCCACTCGGGCATTATAGATAAGCTCACCAGCTTAAATATAAACCCCTATGTCACTAGATGGGTTGCAAACTGGCTCAAGGACAGAACTCACATGGTTAGAATTGCTGGAGCCATGTCAGACTACAAACCAGTTACAAGTGGCATCCCACAAGGCTCAGTCCTGGGACCTCTCTTGTTTGGTATATATTTCTCGGAGGTACAGGCCAACACAGAAGGACTGTGGCTGACCAAGTTCGCAGATGACTGCAAACTGGGTGCCATAATCGACTCTCCAGCCGACACAAGCATCCTCCAAAAGGGCCTCACATAAACAGACAACTGGTGCCAGAGCCATGGCCTCAAGCTAAACGCCAAAAAGTGTATAGTCATCCCCTTTGGCAAAAACAAAGTGCCCACAAATTACCACATAGGTGGTAATCCATTAAGTACAGAAGAAGTAATTAGGGACCTGGGGACCCAAGTTGATAGCAATCTCTCATTTGACAACCACGTGGCCAAAGTGGTTAGAAAACATTTTATATAGCCCACCTAATCATGAAGGGATTCACATCTAGATTAGGGGAGGTCATCGTGCCTCTTTACTCATCCCTCATCAGGCCCATAATCGAGTACAATGCCCCTTTGGGATGTACCTTACCAAACACCTGCAGCAACTGGAAAGACCCCAAAAGTACCTCACCAAGAGGATCAAAGGGCTCAAACAGATGCCATATGCTGCCCGGTTAAAGAAACTCCAGCTCTACTCAGTGGCATACCGCCTGCTCAGAGGTGACCTGTGCCTGACGATAAGGCCATGTCCAACCCGGAATTAAGGGACATGCTGCACCTCAGAAAATCCAAATCCCATCGAGCTACACGCCGAGAGACTTGAACCTCAGCACTGAAATAAATAGGACATGCTGGAGGGACAGATTCATAACCCAGAGGCTCCCTTCACTCTGGAATAAAATCCCAGTCCAGGTTAGGCAGAGTCCCTCACTGACTCTCTTCAAGAGAAATCTTGATGAGTGGATGGGAGATCGTAGGTTTACCCCGGGTATCACTTCTGTGTCACTGTTAGACAGAGGCACAGTATACTAACCTTGAAAAAGGGCATAGCAAAATTAATTTAAAATGGGTGGCGAAAGCCAAACACACTCTGGCTAGGCTTATAAATGCCCTAGGGCAGATAGCCTAGTATGAACCTATGAACCTATGAACAAGCATCAAGAGGTCAGCTCTCATTAACTAATAGTAATTTGTATGTACAAAAAGTCTAGTATATCTAAAATAAACCTTTAAAATAGGATCCGGGTGACCAACATACTTTGCAGAAGGAATACTACCCTTAGAAATAAAAAGGACACTTACATAACTGCATTTTCCAAAAACACAGATGAATGGATCGATGAGTGGATGTAGGCAAAAACCTCTAGGTATTGGTGCAGATAAGAAAAAAAAATCTTAAAAAATAGAAAGTATATAGATTAGTGAATGCTATATATAAAATGAAGCGTGCAATGAGGTACCTTACTACCAGCATCTGTTATCTCTGCTTTGATGATGTACAGCTGGCTTCTTGCTGGACATTAGCATTTTATTGTATCTAGTAACAGTAAAATAGCCCAAGTCTCACTGACCCTAATGGATGTTTTGGAATGTTGTCTAGCCTTCAATGCAGTGATTTACAATTTACAATTCCTCTAAAGTCTGTGTAAAAGCATAAAGGTATTATAAACAGGTATGGTTATTGTCTCAGAAATGTATGATTCTCCAGAAAACAATAGGCATTCATAAGCTAAACATGGATTACCAAATCCACTGTTCTACTTTAATAAAGTTTTTTTAAGTGTCAGTATCAAACTTCAGTTGGCTGATCACACCTGAATGTAGCTTTACATGAAAATCCTAATGAAGTACAGCCTAGCACTCAGAATTCCCCTTGGGCCTCTGTGTTAAATATTGTTTGACTGTCTGCTTCAGAATTTATATTTTCAGGCATCTGCACACACTGTACACAAATCCCTCCAATCAAAATATTCACATGGGCAAAGAAATCGCACAGCTGCTTTGGATGAATTGACAAGCAATATCACAATTACTTAAAAATGGAACAATGTAGTATAAGCAGTTTTAAGAGTCTAACAGAAAGAAAATTAAAAACACCTTCTCGAGTTATTGTTCTTCTTTACCTTGCTTCTCCTATACATCATGGGCTATGCCCTAGAGCACACTCCCCAGTGTCATGTATGTGAAAGTATTATTTCAGCTGTTCCCACCATAATGGTATTATATCCCAAAGCTCTTACTTTTTTCCTCAGGAATTCTGGATATAGCTGAAAATAATGGGAAGTGGTAAATCAGGATCAATGTATAGCTATTACTTATACTTCACTTAAACGTTAACAGAGCCACAGGTTTGAGTCATCACAGAGTTGTTTGGCAATAAGTGCAAAACTGTACTGTCTAACATTATTGATTTGTTTTGTCTGTGATTTATGAGAAAAATCAGGGACAGGGTAAAAGATGTAAGACAAATTTAGATACATTTTGAAAAATCAGGTGCAGTCGATAGGTATTGTTTTCTGTATAAATCTTAACTTCTCTGTATACCTCTTAGCATCTTTGCTCATGAAATCTACTCATAGCAAAAACAATGAGAATAAAATTAGGGAAAATATTTAAATATAACTCTAATTAAGTTACACAAGTTAATAAAGCACCATGTTTTGCATCAGCATACAGTTTCTAAGTTGTAAGAAGTATGAAACACTAATGCCCAGCTTCACAGACTTCTCCGAGATCCTCAGTGATTTACCAATAAATCAAAAAACATTATAAGGGATGGGGGAAACTGAGAAAAAGCCAGGATTCTGTAAAAGAAGGTATGAAAGTCAGGAATTTAATCTACAAGCAAACATTTTTGTGTGAGAGAATGTGTTTCAGGCAGTGGGGAAAAACTGATAAAATAAACTGTGGCAGAAGTGGAAAAATTGTTCATTTATGTGGTTTATATAATAGTACTTTGATAAATTTTAAGTAGAACACTATAAAATAAGAAAGTCAGTTCTGCAAAAGCAGTAACTCATATGCACACTTGCTCACACTCACCCACACTCACACAATCACATACTCTTGTAAACCCATGCACATTTGAACTCAAACACATACAGACTGTGAAGTTAAGATTTGTCTCTTTTCTGTACAAAATATTGCATTACTCATTTTTTACCATATACGTTGTAAACACACTTTGTGCTCACAGCATAAAAGTTGCAGGCTTATAAATTACTCATAAAACAGCAGCAGCTAATTACCGTACTACATTGCAGTTGAATATTGCCCACTCAAAAATCCTATTATGTACGATGACAAGGAATACACAAATCAGTCACTTCGCGGCTTCTGCCGAGCTTTCCACTTCTTGTATGTGCTTGTCCATTAGCACTGATGTCATCTGGGTGCTTCGCACATCCGAGAATGTGAGAAAAAGTTAAGGAGAAGATTTCTTAGCTGGTAACAGGGTCTGGGAACGGCTGAAGCTCGCGGATGATCATCACGAGGTAATTATTGAGTGAAATAGCTTCTTATATGTAATCCGCGGGGAAAATCAGTTTAAAATGTTAACGAGCCTTTTTTTTATTCCTCTGCTCTTCTCTTTACAGGAAAAATAACAGTATGAGCCTTGAGAGCCCAACCAAGCAGATTACATTGTGTAAAGCATGTATGACCAATTCCATAGAACAAGTTAACCAATATATTTGAAATGATATTAAGAATAATCTACAGAGATCTGAACCATAGTAATAACATTTCTTTTTAAATCTTTAGACCCCCCCCCCAAAAAAAAACACACACAGATAGCACTTCCCCAACACATACAGATAGCATTTCCTAAATATATGCTTGTCTATTAAAAGCCATAACAAATGTTCTATATTAGATTTATATCTGTAAAAGACACTATACATAGGTCATTAGTTAATTATACATAACATGTTTTGTCTTGATGTTATTAATGTAAGATGTGTCTTATAAAAGCTGTTATATGAATATTTAACTGTATTTTGGCTATATCAAGTTAAATCATATATTAAGATCCATAATAATTAAGTTATTACTATAGTTTGGGAAAATACCATACTATTATGATTTATACTATAAGGGTAGTAGTGATTGCTAATAGCAGATGAATAATAATGTTTAACAGTGAGAAAGATAAGTTATATGCAGTAATATAATGATTAATATTAAAATTTTGAAATAGATGTAAACCTTATATATGCTTAACATAACAGATGGAAAGATGAGCTTACCTTGTAAATAGATTATAACTATATAGATTTGCTAATAGTTTAAAGTCCAAAACAACAAGACATTGTATTAGAAAAAAAAGTCTTATGTTCATTTACTTTTCAGTCTCTTTTGTTTTTCATTAGTTTTCCATTTGGAATTAGACGCCAATCTTTTAAGAGATGAATTAGCACATTCCATTTCTTCTAATTTTTCTAATATTTTATGATTTTTAACAAAGGACAGTGCAGAATCCAGATAATCAAACATCTTGGGACCCTCTGGAAGGAAGACTTTCAACCTTGCAGGAAACAAAAGGTGAGTGTTTATTTGTATTTTCTTTAGTTCTTTAATCAATGGTAAAAATACTTTCCTCTTGGTAATGACCTGTGTAGAGTAGTTATTGTCAAAACGGATTATTGAATCATTGTATTTTAGTGGAGACTTAGACCAAGCTGTCTTTAATAACAACTCTTTATCCGATGAAGACAAGAATTTAGCAATAACTGATCTGGGTTGCTTTCTGATAGTGTTGTTTACTGCAGTTAGTGCTCAATGTGCTCTTTCTATTCCAAAAGACAGAACTTCTGGTAAGTCAAGTGTTTTATGTATCCAGGTGTTAAGGAAAGTAGCCATGTTATTGCCCTCAATATTTTCAGGAAGTCCAAAAATCCTTAGATTGTTTCGACGGGATCTATTTTCAAGATCATCCAACTTGCTTTGTAACATAGTATTTTGTTTAAGTAGAAATTCAGTATTGTTTTCATCTCCAGAATTCTGCCATCCATGTCATTTAAGGATTCCTCTATATTAGATATTTGGATTTTCTGTAGCTTCAAATCATCATGTAGTAGTTCCATTTGTTTAGTGGCTTTTTCTTTAAAGCTGTCTATTTTTGAGTCAGTTTTGTCAATTTTTGTAGCTAAGTCCTGAATGTTGGATATTAGAGTTTGTAAGTCTCTTTTCATACTGGAGTCCTGACTGCCTGTCTTAGAGTGACTCATGTTGGAATTCTCTTCGGATGAATTGTGATTTTTCCAAGTAGATTTCTGACTGGAAAATTTGTCCACTTTCATTTTTTTTTTTAATTTTCTTGTAAAAGAAGTTTAGATCTAAGATACTGTATAGAAAAAAATCCAAGTTTTCTTGTTTAAAGGACAAAAATCCAGTAAAGAAAATTATCTTCAGTGGAGCTGCTGAATTCTGCTGCTATACAGTACTCATGCTAGCCACGCCCCCATGTCAAATATTTTCTGAGTGGTAATGCCTGGGCTGGCAGACAGCTATACAGAGCTTTTACCCATTCCTTGGAAACTTGCATTTTTTTAAATTATGCACATAACTGACAATGAATGGAGAATGCTGTCATGGATTGGAAAATGTCTGTCTGTTTATCCCTGACAATGTATAGTTCTGAATGGCAACTAAATTTGTTTTTGGAAAAATTGAGAGATTGATGCCAGCCAGCCTAATTCAAAATAATGCTTAAAAGCAAAAATGCAAAGTATGTGAAATGAAAGATGGGGGGGGGGAGCAACATTTGTCTTTTATTTTAATGTTGTAATATAGCTAATTTGAAAATACTGCCATGAATTGTTAAAAGCTTTGTAAATCCATTCAGAAAGCAGAGAGTGTTTACCTTTATAGGGAAAAATATGGTGCAACTGTTACAAGAGACACATATAGTAAGATGGGAGCATGGCAAACTGATTAAAAAGAAGAATGACTATACCGGCAGTGTTGAGAGATACCTATAAGGACAGAGGAAGAAAAAGGACAAACAGGGTACATACATGCATACATACATACACATATTTCAAACATGGGCATTAATGCCTTTTTATCCTCCCAATATAGCAAAACAGTTTTTTCCCATAATAACTATCCAGACTGTTCTTAAAAATATCTAAACTAGTGCTTGCTTTATTGTAATTTTGTAGTCAATTCATTCATCAGCTGCTGTCTCACAGAACCAATTAGTACACCTCATTCCTATAGAATTGTCTACCTAGGTTGTCTGATAATTCTCTTCTGTTTTTTGATAACCCCAAACATTTCCAGAGGTAGCTGTCTCTAAATGCCCTATATAACTGAATAAGGACTCTTCTTAAATATCTATACAAGACACTGTACAAGTTCATATATTTTAGTCTTTTATAATAACTTAAATGTTCACATCCATAGATGCCCTTGGTATATTTCTGCTGTACTCTGTACCTTGGACCTCAATAAAGCCTGTTTGAAGCCTTCTATGGGATTGGACTGAATTTTGTCATACTGTTTGTTCAACATATCGTGGTTGGTAACTCTTGTTTCGTTTTTGTGAAGGTTTCCATATTGTTATTCCATTCTCAAGTTTGGGGTCTAATATAACTAACAAACAATGACTTCATTATTTCAAATTTCCTAGACTTTATAAATCTTTTTATACATCCTCTAGTTCTATAAAGAACAGTTGTGTAAAATCTTACCATAATGGTAGACGTCCTTGCCTTCACTGTTGTAGTATTCATAACATTAGAGATTCCCTGCTGTGGAAGCCCATTATCTGGCCAGTATAGCAAAGACTTCCTGTTGCATTTAAAGGTAAGCCTGAACATCAGTCAAACACTCCTTGCATACTATAGGGTATAATGGTGATGTTCAGGCTTACCATAAACGGAATTGATTGCCCCAGTAAGAACACCAGTCCAAGGAACTCAGGAAGTAACCTGTGCATCCAGGAAGGAAAGGACTAGGGGGAAGGAGGGAGGGAGTGAATACTGCAGCAGTGAAAGCAAGGACATCTACCGTTATGGTAATATTTTACACAACTGTACTATGTCCTTACATTCACTGCTGCAGTATTCATAACATTTGGGAGAGTGCCAAAGCTCAAGAAGAAACTTGGGAGGGGGACGGACAAGAATAAGAGTCCCCTAAGAAGCCATGGAGAACAGCACTAGCAAAACCCACCCTAGCTCTAGAGATACCATCCAACTTGTAGTGTTTAGTAAAGGTATGCACAGAGGACTACGTAGCTACTTCAAAAATATAATTAGTATCTAAACCCATGAAGAAAGCACCAGAAGAAGCCACCGCTCTAGTAGAATGAGCCTTGACAGAAGAAGGAAGGCTTTTGCCATGAATGGTGTAACAAAAGGAAATAGTCTTAGAAATCCAAGAAGAAATAGTTTGCTTGGATACAGCTAGACCCAAAGATCTAGGATGAAAGGAAGCCAAAACAAAGACACTGGCAACCTTCAAACACTGGACCCCACCCAGTGTGGGTTTGTGAAGGGCCAATCTTGTCTCCTGAATCTGATTGACTTCTTCGAATCAGTCTCCAGAGCTGTGGATGAGGGTAAGGCGGTCCACACAGCTTATCTGGACCTTGCCAAGGCCTTTGACACCATCCCCCACTCTGGAATCATAGATAAACTTACTAAGCTGGGCATAAATCCCTACATCACTCGATGTGTTGTCAACTGACTTACTGACAGAACCCAGACTGTAAAAGTAGCCGACTCCAAATCCAGCTCCAGACAAGTGACAAGTGGAGTACCTCAGGGTTCAGTCCTGGGACCACTCTTGTTTGGCATCTACTTCTCTGAAGTACAGGCTAACACTAAGGGACTTTGGCTAACAAAGTTCGCAGATGACTGCAAACTGGGAGCCATTATTGAATCCCCAAATTATGTGGATATTCTACAAAAGGGCCTTACAGAAACAGATGCCTGGTGCAGAGCTATGGGCTCAAGCTTAATGTCAAGAAATGTATAGTTACCCCCTTTGGAAGAAAACATGTACCCATGAATTACCACATAGGTGGCAGTACACTAAACATCAAAAGTGTGCTGAGAGACTTAGGAACACAGGTGGACAGTGGTCTCACTTTCGATAACCACATTGCCACAACAGTCAGGAAATCCTTCTATGTGGCACACCTCATCACTAAGGGCTTTTCATCCAGAAAAAAGGAGGTCATTGTCCCACTGTACTCATCCCTCATTAGACCCATTATAGAGTATACTTCCCCATTTGGTATGTACCTCACAAGACATCTGCAACAGCTGGAAAGGCCACAGAAATACCTCACTAAAAGAATCACAGGCCTAAAGCAGATGCCATATGCTGACCGTCTAAAAAAACTCCAGCTATACTCTGTGGCATATCATCTACTCAGAGGCGATCTCTGCTTAACATAAAAGGCCATGTCAAACCCTGAGCTGTTGGACATGCTCCACTTAAAGAAATCCCAATCCCTCAGAGCCACACACTCCAGGGATCTAAACCTTGTCATCACAATGAACAAAACATGCTGGAGGGATAGGTTCCTGACCCAGAGACTCCCCAAACTCTGGAATTGACTGCCATACATGTCAAGCAGAGCGCTTCCTTAGCCCTCTTCAAAAGGAACCTTGATGATTGGATGGGAGATAGGAAATTCACTCCGAGGATCATGTCAGTCGCCCTGCTAGACAGGGGTCTAGAGAAGTAAATATTGTGGGAAGAAATATCCAGGGAATTGTTATGGCTAGGCTTGTATAGGCCCTAGGGCCAATAGTCTAGTACCAACCTATGAACCTATGGAACAAACAACTGATCAGATTTATGAATAGCTTTAGTCTGATCCAAATAAATTCTGGGTTTGCTATGCACACCCAAAGTATGCAGCATCCTCTCACTGTCAGACTGCAAAGAAGGGAAAAAAGTAGGCAGATTAATAGACTGATTAAGAGAAAGCTCATTAACCACCTTAGACATAAAGGAGGAATTGGTGCACAAGGACACTCTGTCTTCATGAAAAATCAAAAAAGGGAGACAAGCCATAAGAGCCTGCAACTCAGACACCCGTCTGACAGAAGTAAGAGCTAACAACAGCACAGTTCCAATGAAGCCAAAACAGCAGGTTCAAAAGGAGCCTGAGTCAACTTCTCCAAAACAAAATTAAGATCCCAGGGCGGTGGAACAGGCTTCTGGAAGGTCTAATATTAAGGACACCTTTGAGAAATTGTTTAACCTCACATCTAGAAGCTAAAGGAGGAAATAAAGGCAGATGACTGTGTGACAACCCACCAGTGGACCAGTAATCAAGAAGCCTCAGTCCTCACGACTGGCACCAGTTGGCAATGTACATTGGGAGGGTAACAGGTATGCACACTGTATTTCCAGATGCAGGTCTCTGCAGCAAGTGCAGTTTCCCTTAAGAGCACACAGAGACCACAGTCAGCCCGGGTCTGGTTTCGCCCTCTTCCTCCATATCCCCAGTAAGACTCCCCAGTGACACAGCTATAGAGTTGAGATCTCAGCTGAGTGGCCAAGCCCAGACCTCCAGCACCCTCTCTGTCCAACCAGTGCTTTGTGTCCCAGCCCAAGTAGCTGACACACACACACACACACACACACCCCTGGGAAAGGCTGGCACAGGTTTACTAGCTATGCTCCCTTTTGCCCAGACTATAAGGTAGTTACCACTGCCACCAGCCAACTCCTTATAGCTACTTTAAGGCCCTTAACAAAGGGTGTCCAATCTTACTGTGTAATATTAATATTATTACAAATGGTAGTCCAACCAAGAGCAAGGCTATTAGGAGTGGCCCACACAGTGTCACCAAATAAATATGCAAGTACTCTCAAAACTTAAATATCTCTAGACAAATCAGCCATAATGAAATGTTTAAATATATTTAATAATAAATAATAAAAGAACAAGAAAAGACTCAGTATATATTCACAATGACATCAGAGTTCAAAATCACAGTAAACAGTTAAAACAACATAGCAGGACAGTCTCAAATAAATAAAGAAAAATATATAAAAGTAAGCTTTTCTATATTCCTGACTATATCCAAGAGAAGTATACTGTTCCCTAGAAACTTACTTCATCATAGCAAGGCAGGTGTGGTGAATGGATCTCCTAGCTGTTGTCAGGTCCAAGACAGAACACACAGAATGCCCTGTCTTACTAAGAGACTTTTCAAATTAATATCTCAAATATTACTGCTGGAATTGCTTGCAGAATGACATAATTTCTTGTCATTTGAATCTATCCTAAGTGAAACCACCTCTGCTGGAAGCTGACAGTATTTAGCATCTACCTGTGAAAATATATAGACTTCAGATTTTTGGCAGATCCTGGAAGTCATAAAACAATTGCATTCCTTCATACTTTCATAGGTAGGAATTAGTTTGTGCTGAAGACAATACAGAGAGCTTCCTTGAACAGACATTATATCTCTAGCTGCCTTGAAACGGAAAGATGCCATCTTTTTTGCATAGCCATAAAGTAATTTAATTTCAGCTATTTTTCTGAAGTTAACCTCCTGTATTCCAGTTTCCATTGTTAAAATATATACATTTAAGCAGTTACAATAGTGCATGTACATTTGTGTTCTCTTCCAGCAGGGCAGACTTTGTTTACATCTTAAGCACAAGAACTTTATAAAATACTTTTTAAACACACATACCATTTTGATATACACATGCCATACAGTTCTAATACAATTGTAATCCTAGCATCTTATATAAATCATGTTGATATTCACACATGACATATAATTATTTACAAAATTCCAGATAACTGTGCTGGCAGTATCTCCTTTCATGACAGGCTGATAAGTGAGCCTGAATAGAAGAATAGGCTAAACTAGCACTGAGCAACTCATACAAATAAGAGAGAACCAAAGGAACATCCCCAGTAACTGGGTTCAGATTATGAGACATACACCAAATAGAAAACCTCTTCCATATGGATAAGTCGGATTTCCTAGTAATAGGGTTCTTGGCCTCCTGCAGGACTTGTGGCATGTCCTCAGAAAAAAAGGTGTCTGTAAGGAATGAAAACTCTATCACCCACAATGTCAGTTGAAGTGTGGACAGGTGGGGATGGATGAGAGATCCCTTGTCTTGTGTGATTAGATCCACCCTGTGAGGTAACTTGTGATGATTGCCCCTGGCTAGATGCAGAAGTAGAGGGAACCAGTGCTGTTGCAGCAAAAGGGAGTCACCAACAAGATTTTGGGAGCATCCTGTTGAATCTTGAACAGGACTTTCAGAATGGGGGGAAGGGGAGGGACTGCATAAAGAAACATCCCCTTCCAAGAGAATGAGAGGGCATCCATCTTCCATACAAGAGGACCTGGGACTCTGGCAAAAAACAGAGAAAGTTGTCTATTTAGAGGAGAAGCAGAAAGATCCACTTGAGGTGTACCTCAATGGTGAATAATGTCCAGAAACACATACCTGTGAAGCATCCATTCATGGGACTGAGTTGTCCAGAAACACATACTTGTGAAGCATCCATTCAGGGGACTGAGTTAAGGACCTGCTCAGATTGTCTGCCATAGTGTTCTGACTGGAAGGGATATAAACTGCCTAAATAGTCACTTGATTCTTGACAGCAAGATCCCATACCAGAAGTGCCAACTGGTAAAGAAAATAGGATCTTGTTCCTCCCTGTTTGATGATATACCACATCACTGTGGTATTGTCTGTGAAGACCTTGAGAGGGCCTGGGGAGAAAAGAGGATGAAAGGCCTGAAGGGCCAGCAGAAGAGGTCTCATCTATTTGATGTTGATGCGCTCCCTCTGCTGGTGAGGTGACCACACCCCCTGTACTTTTAGGGAGCCAAAAGTTGCCCCCCCCCGGCCCGTCTCTGAAGCATCTATGAACAATTCCTGAGAGGGAAGAGGGGGATGAAAAGGGATTCCTGGGTTCACAGACAACTGCCAAATCCACTAGTGAAGTTGCTGTCTGAGACAAGGAAGAAGAGAAACGACAAAGTCTAGAGGATGTGCATGTTAAAGCCACACTTACTTCAGAAACCACTGAAACTTTCTCATGTGAAGTTTGGCCAGAGGGAGCATTGGAATGGTGGATGCTATGAAACCCACATCTCTCAGAAATTCCCTGACAGTAATGTAAGCCAGAGGAAGATGTGTGTGCAAGAAAGAAATGTGAGTTAAGGCCTTCTGAGGGAGCAGATGCTATCATAGGCACTGACTGAATCCTGCAACTCAGAAAAACATGATCCTGAGAAGGAATCAAATAAGACTTTGTGAATTTTTTTCTGAACCCCAGGTTCTGAAGAAGGGAAATAGCAAAATGAAAATTTTCCAAAAGAGTCTCTGGAGAGGATGCCTAAATTAATAGATCATCTAAGTAAGGAAATATGTGGATCCCTTGAAGTGTACAAAAAGCAATGATAGGAGCAAGGCATTTGATGAACACAGTAGAAAGGCCAAAGGGCAAAGCAGAGAACTGAAAATGCAAGGAAGAAACAGAAATGTAAAAACTTCCTAAAAAGAGGATGGATTAAAATATACAGATAAGCATCCTTGAGACCCATGGACACCATATAGGCCTGAGGGAACAGTAGAGGAAACAGAATCTGAAGGGACAATATCCAAAAGGAAAATCTAGAAAAGCTAGATTTTTCACTGTGTGATTCCTTACACCTCTTATATTAAAGGCGACATGGGATATATGCAAATTACCCTTGAAGGACATCAGGTCTTTCAGCTAAATGGTAATTCTGAATGTCCAATACTTTTTCTTTTAAGTCTATTTATGGACAGATTCAGGCCAGTAAAGCCAAACCCCACTAGCTGTGGACATGCATGTTTTTGTTTTTTTTTTTTTGTCCTGAATTTGTCCATAAATAGACTTAAAAGAAAAAGTCATGGAAATTCAGACTTGCCATTTAGCTGAAACACCTGATGTCCTTAAAGGGTAATTTGCATATATCCCATGTTGCCTCTAATACAAGAGGTTTAAGAAATCACACAGTGGAACGTCTAGCTTTGCTAGATTTTTCTTTTTGTTTTTAACCAATTGTTTTTTCTGTGTGACCTTTTTACTCATTGTTTTAGTTTGCTAGTTGGGATATTTTGCAGTCACCCTAAGATTTATGGATATCTGCTGGGTACGGCAACCCTGTGTTTCCAAATGTTATCCAAACATTCCACTTATGTTGTGCTGATGACACCATAATAAGGCAGAAATATGCATGTCCACAGCTAGTGGGGCTTGGCTTTACCAGCCTGAATTTGTCCATAAATAGACCTAAAAGAAAAAGTCACTGACATTCAGGATTGCCATTTAGCTGAAGCACCTGATGTCCTTAAAGGGTAATTTACATATACCCTATGTCACCTCTAATAAAAAATGTTTAAGGAATCATACAGTGGAAACTCTAGCTTTGCTAGATTTTTCTTTTTGTTTTTTTAACCATTTGTTTTTTCTGTGTGACCTTTTTTACTAATTGTTTTAACATCCAAAAGGAAGGTACTTTTAAAAAAAAGTATTTAGATGAGAGAGGTCTAGAATAGAGCTCCAAGTGCCCCCTTTTCTTGGCACTAGAAAAAGCCTAGACTAGAACCCTTTCCCCCTTTGGAACACAGGCACCTCTTAAATAGCACCCTGAGTCAAGACAGTTTGAAGAACCTCTGGGAAAAAGGGAAGCTGTTCCTGAGGAGGTTGAGGAATGCCCATAAAAGAAGGACAGAATTTCCACACCATGAAGTACCCCTGATGAATGATCGACAGAACCGAGAATCTTGAGTGATCTGAAGCCAAGTAGGAAGACAAAAAGAAAGGCAAAGAGAAAGGGAAATGTGGCTGGGAGAAGATGGATAGTGATACAGCACCTGATTTGTCTGGAATGAAAGGCTTCAGAAACCCTGAAAACTGAGTAGCCTTAGCAGGAAGAACCCGTTTGACACTCTTCTTGCCTTTAGTAGAAGGGTAGGAATGTCCACGAACAAAGGCAGACTTAGTGGCATAGTTCCTCGGAAATGTAGGCACAGGTGAAACAAAAACATGTTTAAACTCCTGTAAAGCCTTACCCTTACCTTAAAGGGACTTAAACAAACCAGCAGCAGCTTCCCCAAATAAAAGTTTAGAATCCAGGGGAGAATCCATCAACTTAGCTTTAATATCATCAGGTAGAGGCTGGAGCCTAAGCCAAGACTATCTCCTCATACCTGAACCAAAAACAGCTGCCCTAGAAGAGGCATCTGGTGCATCATAACTACATTTAATAGAATGATGAATGACTTGAGAGGAAGTCCCTAGCAAGGAATGAACAGAAGTTTTACCCTCAGACTCTGGAAAATCAGTAATAAGTTGACAGGCCTGAGAAAGAAGAGCCAACACGTACCTGGACATATGGGTCTGATAATTAATAACCCAAAACCTTGGTAGCAAAAGTGTAAACCTTCTTACCCAGCCATTCCATAGTTCTGCTATGCAGATTTAGGAGACTCCAGTTGTAGTAACTCATAGTACTTCCTATGGATATCAGGGACCTCAGCACAATCCCACTTAAAAAAATCTGTCATCCTAGAGCGTGTATCCTCAAAGGAAATAAGTCAGAGATTCTTCATCACAATCCGACTCAATCTCAGAAGGATCCTGTTCTCTAGGCCTTTTAAGGGGAATAGCAGATCAAGGAAGAGCAGGAACTTAAACCCCTTGAGAAGGCTTTAAAGATATTAAAGCAGAAAATAGTCCCTGAGTGAAAGCCTGCCATTCACTTTGAGGATCCCTAGGAGCAAAAGAAACATATTGAAGTTTTTGTTTCTTTAGAATGTCCCCTCCAAAAAACTGAGAAGACTCAGATTCAGAATGTCAGTAGAGAATCGTAGTAGGAACTTCTTCCCCAACTAAAATCTGAGGAACTCTCCTAAGCCCCTCAGAAAAAAAATCAACCATGGTTCCCCTGAATGTCCGAGATGGACACCTGCAAAGTTCCATCAGATGTACTGCCAGCTGGAACCTCACCGGCCTCCAAAACAGTTGCAGTACAGGAATCCAACAACAAAGCCTGCTAAGCCTCTGGGTTTGTAACAACCTCAGGAGAAACATCTAGCAGAACCTGGACAGAGGAAGATTCTGGTCACATCTTTTTTACTTTCTTCTTCCCTAATGGCTGACCCTCGGGGTAGGAGATTCCATCCATTGTATCTTTAGCCAGAAGCTTAAGACACTGGTTCTCAAAATATAAGGAAAGGGAAGAAAGTCTACTGGGAAGGATTTCTGGAATGAACGCCTGGCAAATAGAACAAGACGTATGGTCATGAGATGCTCCTAGACAAAAAACACAGTTATCGTGGTGGTCTTTATGGGGAATCTGTCTCCCAGACTGGCATTTACCCTTCTTGGATGACATTAACCACAAGGAGTACAAAAAAAAAAAAAAAAAAAAAACAATGGGGCACTTATCTGCACAGCAAACAGGTGTAGGTAATCACTGGAGAACAAAATGCATTCAACTGGCAAAATGAATGCAAGTAAACAGACTGACAGTGAAAAGATGCATTAAGAATGGTGGCAAAGAATTTCTGTTTATGGTAAGCCTGAATTTCAGCTTTACGCCCTACTTATGCAAGTAGTGTTTGAGTAACGTTCAGGGTTACCTTTATATGTAACAAGAAGTCTTTGGTATGCTGGCTGGATGATGGGCTTCCACAGCAAGGAATCCCTAATGTTACGAATACTGCAGCAGTGAATGTAAGGACATCTGTCATTAACCAATTGGTTGATATGATTAGAATAACTCAAAGCTGGATCTACCTGTATACCCAGGTCCTTAAATAAAGCTACAGTTTCAGTCAGTGTGTGATGTAGTAAATATTCACCTTTCAATTTATGTCTCCCAAATCCCATATAATTAGTTTTTGATGTATTTATCGGCATATTCTCCTGGTGCCAAATGGTCCATTTAGTCAAGTTCTTTTGCAGACATGCCCTATCTGTAACACATGTAATCGGTTTACCCATTTTCAAGTCATCTGCATACAGATTATAGAACACCTCAGATGAAAAAGATAGATCTGAAAGATACAATCTAAACAAGTAAGGGCATAGGACAGAGCCCTGTGGGACATATAGATTGTAGCCAAGAATTTCACTAATCCAATTGTTGTATGATATTTGCCATGTCCTATTTGTAAGCCATGCAGCTATCCATCTTATCAAGAGTACATCAATACCAAGTTGTTCTAATTTATGACACTATGAAATGCTGAAGTTAAATCTATATAAATTGCATTACAGCACAATTTCCCATTCATAGTTGTTATTATATTGTTACAGAATATCAAATTACTGGTGGTAATTTTTATTTATTTATTTTATTTTACATTTGTTGACTGGGAGTGTCCGACTGAGCTATTGCCCTTTTTCAGCGGAGGCCTAGGGAGAAAAGCTCCAAAGATATACAATGCAATAAAAATAACAATACAGATACATTTCAATAAAAATAGTAATAGAGAAGTTTGGTAGTTAAAATATGTAAGGTACATACATGTATATTGTTGACAGATAAAACAATACTATAAACAAAAAGGACAATGTTAAAAAAGTAGAATAAGTTGTATTATTTGGTTTAAAAAGAGAGCTGAGTAAATATAAGGTTTTGTATGCAGAGTAGCAGAAACGTAAAAGGTTACAAAAGAATTTCACGAAGTATAGTATAGAAGAAGCTTTGGAGGTTGCATAGGAAGCATAGGATGAAGTAGTTAATGGTAACCTTTAGTAAGTTACTTTGACTGTACTATAAAGGTAGGTAATAATCAGGGAGGGTGAGTACAATGGCAGGACCAGTGTTTTTTAAAGTGGTCTTTGGTTGCTAGCTTAAATTGTTTGGGGTGAGTCAGTAACCTTATTTCTAGTGGGAATTTGTTCCATGCAATAGAGGGATGGTAGCAATATAAGTTTCACCCTGTGTTGGATTTGGGTTTATGGATTTTTTAGTAGGTCTTAGGTTGAGTTTCAGAGAAGTCTGGTAGGGGAGTAGTGAGAGATGAGAGAAGATAGACTTGGGCAGAAATCATGCTGATATAGGATGGTGTATGATTTGGAGATGAGATTGTAGGAACAGGTGAGGTAGTTTGGCCCAGTTCAGGTATTTTATGGAGAGATAGTGGTGAGATTTATATGTTTGTTGAGCTGCAAATCTAACTATTTTGTGATAGGTTGATTCTAATTTGGTAAGTAGGGAGGAGTTCAGATTTGTGAGTATTTGGGAACAATAGGTTAAGCATGGTAGAAGGTAGGCATAGGTAAGAGAAATCCTAGCTTTAGTAGTTAGGAATTTGTTGTTCCTGTACAGTATTCTTAGCTTTTGGTGTTTTTTTTAAATACAATTGTTTATGTGAAGATCAAATTTTAGTTGGTCGTCAATGGTAATGACAAGGAGTGTTGTGCTAGTTTCAGCTTCTATAGAAGTATTGTTTAGGGACCTTATGGAGAAGGAAAGTTTAATGTGGTTTGCAGATTTAGGTAGAAAGAGTAGTAATTTTGTTTTCTTAGGGTTGAGGATGAGCTGGTTATCAGTGAGCTATGTCTCTACTGAGTTGAAAGATGTCTGGGTATTTGTTAGGAGTTATATGGGGGAATTAGTAATAGTTATGACTGTAGAGTCATCTGCGTACTGGACAAGGTTAGATTGAGGACAAGAGGAGTGGAGTGAGTTGATGAAGATATTAAAGAGTAGAGGTCCAAGAATGGAACCTTGGGGAACACCAGTTCTTACTGAGAGCGGGATAGATAGTACTGAGGCCCATCGTACTGACTGCAACCTATCAGAGAGATAGCTAGAGAACCATGTAACTGTATCAGGGGAGAAGTTTAGGTCTACAAGTTTACTAAGTAGCAGAGTGTGTGAGACAGTGTCAAAAGCCTTAGAAAAGTCAAGGAATAGACAGGATATCAGTTTGTGATCATCTTTAGCAAGGGCTAAGGTGTTGAGAAATGATAGTAGAGCTGTGGTTGTACTATGCTTGGGACGGAAGCCATGCTGTGTTGGAGTGAGAAGTTTTTCTTGTCGGAGATAATGCATAACTTGTTTGTGTATACATTTATCAGGGATTTTGGAGAGGGGTGAGGATAGCGATAGGTCTGAAATAGATATTTCTGTGGTGTTACCTCCTTTATAAATAGGAAGAGTGTAAAACTGTTTCCAGATAGAAGGAACATTAGACTCAGAGATGGAGCAATTGATTAGTACAGATACAGGCATAGCAAGGGAGTGTGCAGCAATCTGGAGAAAGTAAGAAGGAATATTGTCTGCTGATACACAGCATGGTTTGAGCTTTGAGAGTAGAGTTCTGATATAGTCAGCGGAGACAGGTTTGAGAGAGAAGGAGTTTACTGAGGTAGTGGTTGAGGGTGTATAGGGAGATTTGAAGTGTTGTTTGATAGGTTGGGGTTAAATAGTTTGGAAATGGATGTGATAAAGTAGATGTTGAAGGTATTGGCAGTTTCTTCGGGTGACTTGTCAGGACATGGGTTTGGTGAAGTTGGGTTACCTGGATATAGTATTTGGTTTATAGCATTCCAGAATTTTTTTGGATCACATTTTAATGTTTTGGGGGGATTGCAATAAAAGTCTTTTTTGTCTTTTTGTTGATAAGTTTTTTGTATGATTTCTAGGTTCTTTATACTTTAGGAGATCAGCTGGAAGTTTGGTTTGTACCCATGTTTTCCATGCCCTATCTCTGGATTTCATAAGGGTATGGGTGGTTTTAGTTAGCCAGAGTGAAATGTTTGCCTTTAATCAAACTTTTCTTGGTGGGGCTAGACAGTTTAAAATATTTAGGGAAGTTGAGTTGAAGGCATTTACTGCTTCACTGAGTGGGAGCTGAGTAAGGAAATTCCAGTTAATTCTAGAGAGGAGGGATTTAAAAGTGTGTGGGTAAAAGGTTGAAAGTTTGCAGCAGGTGATTGGTTTGGGGAGGTGGGTGATGTATCGTAGCACTTTTATAGGTGAGTAGTCGCTCAGGGCATCAGGTAGAGTAATATAATTGTTTTCAACATATGCATGCTGCTATATGGATTTAAGTCCCAACCTTTCCAGCTCTGACAATACTTTATCCAGTGTTACCTTCTTCATCATTTTTTCACAACATGAAAGTAGACTTAAGGGTCTGTATGACTCTGAGCTTGTCTTATTCCCCTTTCCCTTAAATACAGGTTTAATAAGAATAAGAATTTTTCCATATTTATATGACCTAGTAAATAATAGATATAATGGTACTGTAAGTTCTTCCTGAAGTGTTCTCAGGTCATTATTACTAATTCCATCTCCTCCCTGTCCTTTGTTTGGATCCAGTTTGCATAGTTCTTTTTCAATAAAATATAATTTGATTTAGTATCTGAGGTTAACGGGATGTACTTGGACAACTTATCACTCCCTTTGTGGAGCCAAACTGTTTTGTATAAGAGTTTGTAAATGTATCTATAAGTTGTTGTGTCTGAGAATATATTTTAGAATCTAAACACAGTTAATCAATTTGTATGTCTTTACTTCTTCCACATATTATGTACTTATAAAATTGTTTCCTATTAAGCTCAATATCTTGATATAAGTTTTTTCAAAATGTTCTTGATCTTGACTCACACTATGCTTAAATTGTTTGTCCAGCTTGTTTATTTCAGTTTTCAAAGTTGCAATTCGACCTCTTTTCCGTTTCTTATATTTTTTGTCTCTCACCTTAATCAAGTATCTTCTTCTTCTTATACAAATGTATCCTCCTGCCTGACATGTATGCCTAGATCCTGATGTTAAACATTTTTTGATTTTTACATTCAATTTCTTTTTCAAACTTTCCATATTTTTTCTGCAGTTTTTCCACTGAATGCATCACTCCAATTAGTTTTATATAGTTTTGCTTCCATATAATCTGTTATTAATCTTCTGTGCGTTGGTTTAGATTTCAGTTTGGCAGAATTATCTAGCAACAAATTAACCTTTATAACCTCGTGATCCCTGCACATCAATGGTGTTAAAACTTGACATGAAGTGACAGTAATTTCTTTAGGAACACAAACAATGTCTAGTATGTTCCATTTCTCTGGTAGATTTTTTACAATCTAAAGCTATTGTTGTTCCTGAACATACATAGTGAAAAATGTCCTTACTAATGTTGTTGAATCAATATTATTCCAGTCTATTTCTGGTAAATTTAAGGCTCCAGCCACTATTATTCTTCCTTCTTGTGTTTCATGCAAAAATGTATGAATTCATCTAGGTCATCAGCACTTGACTTTGATGGTCTATACATTACAACAATTGTTATATGCTCCAAGGTTGTCTTTTTATCACAGTAACACAATGTATAGTATTGGTGTTATCATTGAACATGTGATAACCACAGGTCTCATAACTATCTTTAATCCCTATCATGACACCTCCACCTGATTTTTTGTTAGGATGTCTGTTACAGTAAAAACATTTATACCCTGACAAAACTGGTTTCCAGTCATTGTTATTTAACAATGTTTCATGAACAATAACATAACTATTGTGGGAATGTAGCAATTTTTCCAATTAAAAAAGATTATTAATGCTCCTAACATTAATAACCATCAGAGATGCATCAAATGTTGCTATCTGTGAACTGTTAAATTTTTGACCTGGCAAAAATTCTGCCTTGTGTTTGTCAAATATTGCAAAATATCTGCTGCACAAATTCTCTTCCCTGATCTTGACAAGTCCACATCATCTTGTCTGATAACATGTGTGCCCAAAATTAGGCTCTGATGCTCCACACATTCATTTTTAAAAAGGGACTTTTTTAATGTAGGTACTTACTCAAAAATATTTTCATTTCACGGTGACATGACTCTCCTTTCTGTATGTGATTTGTGAAAAAATGCATCATAATACTGTAAGAGGGCTGTAAGTTCCCTGTTAACAGTCAGAGAGTCCTTGAGGATGAGATAATTTGTACCAACACGACTAAAAACAGATCCGTACTACCTTACCATAAGGCATTCTAAGGCCTGCCTCACATCCTCTATTTTTGCTCCTTGCAAACATAACATTATTTGATGTTCATTATCTTCTATGCAAATGTAAGTATCAGTTCCTCTAATAACTGAAACTCCAATTACAAGAATATGTTTTCCGACCAGATCTGACGAATCCTCAACTTCTAATTCAATAATACCTGCTCTATCAATTGTTACAAAGGAATGCTCTTCATCACCATTAGTCTTATTAATCCCATTGTTTTCATTGCTTATTACACTTGCAAGCATACAATTCTCATCCAACTAGCTTTGTAGATCCACAGCTTGAGCCATGTTGTCAATGTCTGTCTTTCTCCTTTTTTTCTTACAGTAATGTTCCTCAGTCCTTTCACATTCAGTTTTGATTTCTTCTTTTTCAGCTGCCCCTTGCCTCTTCTTTTAAGCCTCTCTTTTGAAAAAAATGTATGCCTTTTCTGTAGACTGAATTTTTTCTGATAGAAAAATTGGTACTTACGTATTATCGCAACCATGCGTTCTCGCAATCACGTTTATGTTATTGGCTCCTTTGCTCTACAGTCTATGCATGGTGGAATAGTCAGCAAAACAAAAACCCGCAAAGCATAATATCGGTCTGTCCTTACTGAATCTGAGCAGTCAGCAAAACAAAATGTCTCCGACCCTAATACCTAACAATACCTTTGCTCCACAGTCGCACTTGGTACTTTCAGAGTTCACAAACTTTTTATGTACTTCTCCACAGCCCTGTTTATGATCTTTCCCTCCCACTCATCACAGCTAAAATGTTTGGTAATATTTACATACATCAAGATTTCTGGCTTAAGCCCTAGGGAACATGTATGAAACACTCCAGACATGGGTGTTTCAACATGATTGCGATAATGTGTGGTCTTTCAATGACTTTGCAAAACAGTGAACCCAATTACAATTGGGAAATAGACCCTTAAGTACCAACAGGATCAAAGTATCAAAAGTAACCCAGCTCAGCATGTCCTGGGAACATTGCTGCAAAGTGACCCAAAGCAAAAAGAACAAAACAGCTGAAATAAGAAAAAAAAAAAAAAAACAGTACAAGACTACCACTTCCTACAGCTAAATTGAAGGCTGCAGCCCAAGTCTGGCAAAATTAAGACATATTTCATTCTCCAACGCAACAAGGAAGGTGCAGAAGGTAAGTACTGTCCTGGCAGCAGAGAAGAAGGAATGGTACTTCAACCAGGCATTCTCGCAATCACGTTATTTATGTTATTGAGAAAGGATTCAATACCATAAATAACATGATTATGAGAATGCGTGGTTGCGATAATTAAATACCGAAAAATCTTGTCATTACCTGTAATGTGTGTGTAACATAACAAAGCAGTGTTCTTTTAAATATGTATTCTCTTTGCTTTACAGACATTTATTTAAAAGTTTCTTTTTATCCATTATCTGTTGTCAACTTCTTCTTTTCTTTCTTTTTTATTTCCTCCTAAACACTCTGAATCCTCATATTGCTGAATAATTGTATCCAGAATTCTAAAGTTGTCAGTGGCATTATTTTGTTTTATAGGGGCTGAATAATCTTTTCAGACAATAAACACATTCTTTCCTATATGTGTTCTATTTGATCTTTGCATAACATTATTTTTCTTTTCAGTCCAGTCATTAATGTCTGTAACAACAGTTCACTAAGCTGTGCCAGTTGCACAAGTGCAATCGTCATCAGTAAGTCTAGATTTACTACTAACAGTGGTAAGCAAATCATTCAACTTTTGACATGAGGAACACAGATCACCAGGTGTTACCTTTAAATATACATGGCATTTACTACACTGTAAATTATATTTATTCTTTAGTAAATCATTAATGGCATACTCATTTAAGGAATCAGCTGCAAATGAATAAAAAATTTTAAAAGAAAAGAATAATCCAAATCAGTTATCACACAGAGAACATAAATCAACTTCTAAGAGAAAAGCCACGCAAGCAATATGCAACTAAATATTAAATTAAGTTCAGTAAAGTTGTTGCACTGGTAAGTTGTGAAAGTCACACAAAAGCTGGAATTCCTTTATATCATGTGTTAAAGCACTCAGTAGCTTCTGCTCACTATCACTCACAGTCGCACCCTTTTTAACAGTAAAGATCAATAATCCCAAACCAAGGCAGGATTGTTTAGATATGCTCTTTTTTATGCATTACATACAGGATTATGATCAGGTTGCAATCAAGACCCGTTTATTATGTGTTTGAGACATAGATGCCAAGAAATTAGGTGAAACTTGGCATTCATGTGGAGAACCCATAATTATAGGTTATGCTCTGTGACATGATTATAATTTTTTATAGTCCATGGAGCTTTATCTGCTGCATGTACTACTAGTTAAGAGGGAAAAAAGAACACTAAGTGATTTAACAACCTTCAAATCTGTAAAGCACTTAGCATGCACTGTCAGAAAGACAGTGTAACACATTCTCTTATGTTTTCACTCACCTTTCCATGCCACTCAAATGTCCAGACTTTTGGCTCTTATTTTTGGTATGTTTCTCATAAAATCTTCTTTGATTCTCAGACAAATCACTGAGAAATGAAGACACTAAATAATGACTAAATTTGAGTTTCATACTTTGTTTCTTTCAGAAAATGCAGGCAAACTCCCATCCTGTTATTCTAGCTACTTTCTAAGCTTATAAGAGGAAGGGACGTATTGGTACAGACAGCAGGCAGAAACAAATCTGTTTTTTTTTTTATTCAGCTGCTGTCTTTGCTGGTCAGTACTGGCAGATTTGACTACCTAGCACAAGGCCTGACCTTAACAAGTTAAGCAGGGATTGCTTAACATTTGTTAAGATCTGTTCTTGTGCTAGAGTAGCACTTAACTGTCTTTTTCTAAATATCAGTGCATAATCACCATGATCCATGCATTACATTTATGATGTTCATAGTATTGAACTCTGCTTCAGTAGCCTAAGCTATATTGGTTATATCTTGCAAAGGATATAACAGCTGGACAGCTTCCAAAATTTCAGGGCACCTTCCATACACCCAAACTGTCAGGCAGCTTGAGCTGAGTTGACTAAAAGACAGATTTGGGCATCAAGCCATTCAGAACTTTACTGCAGCGGAACAGTACACTCCTCTGAGGTTTTCCAGGATCGATGGTCGGCTTGATACTGTTCCTTTGCTGAGCAGAAAAGTTAGACTGTCATGAGACTGTGTCACACTTTTAAATGGGAAGCCAGTTTAAAACTTGTGTAAAGTAACTGAAAAGGATTTTTTTCTGTGGGGAAATTGTATTTATTTTACTTTTTTTTTGTAGCTGTCAAAGTGTTTTAAACATGTTTTAAATGTGATTTTTACTGTGTTTTTCTGTGAAAAAGTGACTTTGATAGACTTGTAGATTTCACCAGCATTTGCTGCTTATCTTCCCCAGGAAAGAGGCTACCTTTTTCTGCTTGACCATAGAACAGACTGCTAGACCGATGGTCGGTCCTTCTTCCAGTCACAAAAATAAAAAGTTAAGTAAACAGCTTTTGCCTTCACAGTAGGCTAGCAATTTACCTCAGACAGGTGGGTGATTCTGCTGTGGCCATTTGTTGTACCTTAGACCACTCATCTCTTAGCACAGATCCTACTGGTGTAACACCCATATGGATAGGGGGTTAGCCACATCCTCTGTGGTTGCTGGGGTCCCCTCAATGGGCAAGGGAGAGATGTTCTTGTTGGTCCTGGGAGAGGGAACAGGGAAAGCTTTCTTGGTGTGTCAGAATGCTGTCTCCATCTTTGGGGAAGCTGCTGCTGCCATTAGTAACACTGCTGCCCATTTTTCCTGTCAAAAAGAAAAAGAAAACTAAGCATGTGTCTACTCCTCCTCAAATTTCCTTAGAATGATCTTTCTTGTAAAGTAATTTCTGGTAAATGAAAGAGGGATAACTCTTTTTCTGAAAAGATTCAAGATTCTGAATCAGAACAGGAAGATGAAGGGACAGATACAGGGTTCTCTTGTCAAATTTCTGATTCAGACTCAGAGGAGATCTCAGTTTCTGATTCTCCCTGTGGGGATTTCCTTTATCTGTGAGACTATTGCTAACATGTGAAAGGGTTTTCATTGGAGAACACTGAGGCTCCTCAGTCCCTCAGAAGATACTATGAGTTGTTCCAGAAGGAATTTCCAGAACCTACACTCATTCCTCCTGTTCTGTCTGCTTTACAGGATGTGTGTGACACTGCCTGCAGTTTTTCTGATAGCCAGCTGTTCCTAAAAAGGCAGATAAGATGTACAACGTTCATCAATTTTTTAAGTTTTTATATATTATTCCAAAATCTGACGTAGCAGCTATAGCTTTAGTTTATCCCATTGCTGCTAAACACATAGTTAATTTCAATCCTAATCTTTTTGATAATGATGGGAACATTGATAAATGTGGGGAAAAAGTCCATACTTCTGCAACTTTGATTTTCAGAATTTCGAATTGCCAGGCTCATATGCCAAAGTTTGCTCTGACTAATTGTGAAAGTATGATGAATGTTTTATATGTAGTTTCTTCGTGTGAGGAAAAAGGCTTGATTAAATAATTTAGATTCTTCTGTTACACATCACTACTCATTGTTTACAGTGTGTGTAAGACTCTGTTGATACTTCTTGCAGGGCTGTGGCCACTGGTACTGTTTTGACAAGGTTTGCATAGCTGCATTCTCAGAACCTCTCGTCATCATCATCATCATCATCAGAATAAACAGTCTCAACAAAATACAGGTAAACAGACATTTAAGAAGAAATAGCAAGGAGGTTCCCAAAAGAAGCCTTAAAGCTCCCAAAACCAAGGACACTCCAAAAATCTGTAAGTCTTTTCAAGAGACCTTGTGACCCCAAAAATTAAAAATGATAATATGGTTTGTTTTCTATTCCGTTAAAGTATATGTGCCTATGTCTTAACTAATGTGTTAAAAAGATTAATTACAGCATTACTTACATGAAATGTTCAAAGTTTCAAAGTGTCAACACACTGTAAGACAGAACATTCATTTAAAGGCATAACTTTTACTCTTTAATTACATATGCAACTACTTATTAAAAATGGTTTTGTTAAAAAGAGCAGGCTGAGCTGTCAACCACTGAATCATGCATTTTAAATGCATTAACACTTTGCTTTAGTTTTCAACAATACATTAGAAAAGTACCCTCCAAAAATACTTTTATTAACTACTTGCAAAATCTGAAACCGCAATATTAGCTTAAATGTTCCATGATTCTAACAAGCCAAGATTGCACCATTTTACATAGGTTACCTATTATATTCTCAAAAGCCGACAATGTCGAATCCAACATTGTCGACACAAGAATAGCGAAAGTACAGAACATCAAACGGGTAAATGGAAATCTCCGTAAGGGGAGATTTCCATTTACTTCAATGTAGTGCGGTCTTGGAGTTAGTATATTTAAGTAGCAGGGGATGTGGGGGCTTGCCCCCCTGCCTACACCCTTTAGATTTAGTAAGAATTCTTAGTAAGAATTGTAAAACCAAACACTTACAAAAAATATATAAAATGCACATATGGTGATCATGTCAAAGAAATATAACTATCAGAATATCTTCCTAAGGAGTGGACATGGTTACAATTCTTAGAATAGTTGTATGGTAGTGCCGCAGTGGTGCAGCGGTTAGCATTGTCGCCTCACAACAAGAGGTTCTCCAGTTCAATTCTTGGCTGGAGCACCTTCTGTGTGGAGTCTGCAAGTCCTCCCCGTGGTTGAATGACATTTAAAGACATGCAGGTAGGTGTGTGCGTGAATGGGTGTGCCTTCATTGAAGGTTGGGCTTCAGGCTGGCACCTTAAAAATTTACTGCCAATCATAAGCAGACTGGCGTTCTGCTGTGGCGATCCCTAACTGGGAAAAGCCGAAAGACATTACTTTAGAATGT
>NC_056746.1:1533775340-1533777840 GCF_019279795.1 Protopterus annectens
GACTTCAACTACCCCTCCATTAAGTGGAAAACTACTTATGTACCAATGCACTTACCCAATGTTTCCTGGAATTCATTAATTCAAATGCCCTGGACCAGCTCATTCTTACCCCACTAGAGGTAGCAACATCCTTGACCTGGTCATTACTAACATGGGCAACTGTTGCTCTATACCAATAGTTAACTCCAACCTGGTTAGATCCGACCACAAACTAATCACCCCGGAAATCCACATCCCTCCCACCCCCCACTCCCGCAAATGTAACCAAAATAAAAAACTTCTCCAAAGCTAACTTTGGGCTCCTAAAAACAGAGATGGCTAACGTCATGGCTCCCATGCAAATGGAGAATAGTTGCATTACCGCCGAATCATACACCAATGCACTGTAGAAACATGTACACAAATGCATGGATGTCGCCATACCCAACAGAACCAAGATGCTCTCCTCCAAAAAAAGGAAACCAATCTGGTGGTCCTCTGCCATAAACCATCTCTACAACAGAAGTAGGAAACTGATGTGGAATAAGGTGAAATCCCAAGACTGGAAAAACTCCCTTATCAGCCTCAACAAAATGTTGAGATCTCTCATCAAATCCTCTAAAGCTAACTATGAAAACAGAACTGCAGCACATAGTAAAGACAACCACATGGCAATACCCAGATTTGCTCTGAGCTACTGCACAATGGTACCTCCTATACAGAGCCAACAGATATTGCCAATATACTGGCCGAAAGATTCAGTGCCAACTTCACCCCTAATAGGCATCAACCCGTATATCACTGGGTGAATTGCAAACTGGCTCACAGATAGAACCCACAGTGTGGAAGTAGCAGATTCCAAGTCAGACTGATGACCAGTCACAAGTGGGATCTGACAGGCTTTGGTCCTGGGTCCTCTCCTGTTTGGTATCTACTTCTCTGAAGTCCAGGCCAACACAAAGGGTCTCTGGCTGACAAAGTTCACAGATGATTGCAAGTTGGGAGCTATTATTAACTTACCAAGTGATGTTGATATCCTACAGAAAGGCCTCACTGAGACCAACGACTGGTGTCAGAACCATGGCCTTAAGCTCAATGCCAAAAAATGTGTTGTCATCCTCTTTGGGAAAAACCTGGTTCCCATGAATTACCACATGGATGGTAGTCCACTGAACACAGAAGGTGTTATAAAGAGATCTGGGAATACAGGTTGACAGCAGCCTCTCTTTTGACCACCACATTGCCACTGTGGTCAGAAAGTCCTTCTATGTGGCACATCTCATTACTAAGGGTTTTGCATCCAGGAAGTAAGAGGTCATTGTCTCCCTCTACTCTTCCCTCATTAGGCCAGTCATTGAGTACAATGCCCCATTTGGCATTTACTTCACTAGACACCTGTACCAACTGGAGGGGCTGCAAAAGTACCTTACAAAGAGGATCCTAGGCCTTAAACACTTGTCCTGTATGGACAGATGCAAAAAACTCCAACTATTGTCTGTCTCATATCGCCTACTTAGAGGCGATCTCTGCTTGACATACAAAGCCATGTCTGATCCAGCTCTGTTAGAAATGCTACAGCTAAATACATACCAATCCCTCTACACCACATGCTCCAGTGACCTCAACCTCATTACCACAATCAACAGAACATGTTATGTAATAGAATCCTCATACATGTCAAACAGAGCATCTCACTGGCCCTCTTCAAGAGAAACCTTGATGAGTGGATGGGAAATAGAAAATTCATCCCTTGGATCACTCCAGTAGTGCTACTCAACAGAGCCACTGGGAACTAAGGTCGGGTGGCACAATGTCAGGGTAATCCTATGGACTAGGTTTGTACTCCAGGGCCATTAGCCTAGTATACACTTATGAACCTATGAAAGGGTGAAGAGCACCAAGTTCCTGGGAGTGCATATCACTGAAGACTTGTCTTGGTCAATAAACACTAATCACATTGTCAAGAAGGTGCAACAGCATCTACAGTTTCTAAGAAAGTTGAGGAGAGCAAAAATATCACCTTCACTTCTCACACCTTTCTACAGGGGTACCAATGAAAGCATCCTATTTAGTAATCTCTCTGTTTGGTATGGAAACTGCATTTTTTCAGATTGCAAATCTCTCCAGCGGGTGGTGAAAGTGGCAGAGAGAATTATCAGGTCCACCCTCCCATCTATCCAGGACTTGCACTCTGCTCAGTGCCTCAGCAAAGCCATGAAAATAGTCAAGGACTGCACTCACCCTACCCATGGTCTATTCTCATGTTTATCTTCAGGCAGGAGATACTGTAGCTTACATTGCAAAACCACCAGATTTAATAGAAACTTTTTTCCACAAGCCATCAGACTTCTGAAATCCAGTAATAACATGCACCATACGAGTCACGGAGGTCTGGAGTTACAATGCTAAAGTAATTCACAGACATATGCAATAACTCTATGAAAGTATAATCTTATACCTTATGTGCAATATTAACTATGACAAGTTAACATTATTTGCAATATACCAAGTCAGTATTCTA